>NC_053495.1:212152314-212177866 GCF_905171775.1 Rana temporaria | reverse complement strand
CCCACTGGTTTCCTCCAGACTTCTCCAGACAGTAGAAAGGGGTATTTTTGTCCCACTGGTTTCCTACAGACTTCTCCGGACAGTAGATAGGGGTACCTGGGTCCTACTGGTTTCCTACAGACTTCTCCAGACAGTAGATGGGTGTATCTGGACCCCCCTGGTTTCCTCCAGACTCACCCGGACAGTAGGTGGGGCTAATTGGGTCCCACTGGTTTCCTCCAGACTTCTCTGGACAGTAGATAGGTGTACCTGGGTAGAACTGGTTTCCTCCAGACTTCTTCGGATGGTAGACTGGGATACCTGGGTCCCACTGGTTTCTTCCAGACTTCCCCGGACAGTAAATGGGGGTACCTGGGTAGAACTGGTTTCGTCCTGACTTCTCCGGATGGTAGACATGGGCACCTGGGTCCCACTGGTTTCCTCGAAACTTCTCCAGATGGTAAATTGGGGTACATGGGGCCCCACTGGTTTCCTCCAGACTTCTCCAGATTGTAGATTGGGGTACCTGGGTCCCACTGGTTTCCTCCAGACTTCTCCAGATGGTAAATTGGGGTACATGGGGCCCCACTGGTTTCCTCCAGACTTCTCCAGATTGTAGATTGGGGTACCTGGGCCCCACTGGTTTCCTCCAGACTTCTCTGGACAGTTGATGGTTTCCCAAGTTCTGTGCTGATGGCACTGCTGGACATCTTCTGATGTGGAAGGGGAGTAAGCATGAGGGGTCTAATACCTCTCCATTCTATCCCCAAAAAATTTAAATCAACCAACAGGACATAAAAAACCACACCCACAAAGGATATGACACCTGGACGACGTCACAACGTCAAATGTATGACGAAAACTGTTTTTTTGCATGTGTGTCGGCTATGCATGTGATTTAAGGTGCTTTTTTACACTATTAAGTGATATTTTTAAGTTTCAATAAAGCCTTTGAAGATTTACACTATGCGGAGTCTTCTCTATTTTTGGGACACTTCCATGGCTATCCTATGAGGAGGAAGGATGTTCCCGGTTTGAAGACCAACTGGACCCAAAGGCCCTGGCTGGGTGTGAAGCCACAGGCGTATGTGACCTTTTCTAACGAGAGGTCCATTCGATCCGGTAAGCAAGCCCCTTTTTTCAGCCATTGGTGGTCTTTACTCACAAGATCACTTGGTAAAGATGGCGGATGGTGATGAAGATCCCTCGGAATCACCGACACTTCTCACTGGAATACTTATGTTGTTGGACTATTTCATTTATTATTTTCACAGGAACTAATTTAGCGCTTATATATCCTATAGGCTATTTCTCACTGGTTCACTTACTTGTTTTTATGTTATAGCGCAGCTAATATATATTTTATGCTTTTTTGTACTGTGTTTGTATCTCACAGAATAGTTGCTGCTGGGTTAGGTTAAGGATATTTAGCTCGGTATTTAAAAATGTTTTACCTCTAAAGCAATCATCGAGGGTAAAAATAAATAAATAAAATAAAATCCCCTATGGTAACACTGTATTGCTGTATGTAAAAAAAAAATGTAAGAAAAAAGAAAAAAAATATTGAAAAATTTTAAAAAAAACTAATTAATATTATGTAGATTTTAATTGTCATTGGCCCGGATTCAGAGAGCAATTGCGCCTGCGTAACCATAGTTACGCAGCGCAATTGCTGACTTGCGCCGGCGTTACGAATGCTCCTGATTCAGGAACATCGTAACGCCGACTGCAGCCTAAAATCTGCGTGACATAAGGCTCTTATGCCTCGCATATTTTAGGCTGCATTCTTGCGATGGCCGCTAGGGGGCGCTCCCATTGTGCTCAGTGTATAGTATGCAAATTGCATACTAACACCGATTCACAATGTTGCGCGAGCCCTGCGTACGCAAGTTACGTCGTTTCCGTACGGCGTGTTTAGCGTAAGGCTGCCCCTTCTAATAGCAGGCGCAGCCAATGCTAAAGGATACCCGTCGTTCCCGCGTCGCCAAATTTGAATTTCACGTTGTTTGCGTAAGTGATTCGTGAATGGCGCTGGACGCCATTCACGTTCACTTGGAAGCAAATGACGTCCTTGCGACCGACGGAGCATGCGCTCTACGCTCGGCGCGGGAGCGCGCCTAATTTAAATGATTCCCGCCCCCTACGGGATCATTTACATTAGGCGCCCTTACGCAGGGCAATTTTAAAGAGCGCACACGCAATTTACGGAGCTACTGCTCCATGAATCGCGCGCAGCGCAGATAATTTGCCGGGGCGCAGGGCAAAAACGCTGCCCTGTGCCTCCGTAAAAAAGGGGCAAATCTCTTTGAATCCGGGCCATTGTTTTTGTCTTCTGATTGCAGTGCATGTTGCACTTACTGTTTGTACAAATAATTTTCTATTTTTTTTATACAAGTTCATTAAAACATATTTTTTTTATTAAAAAAATAAATAATAATAAATAGATTTTTTTTTTACATACTGTCACCAATCAGTGCCCCTTATCGCCGACACACCAGTTATATGATAACACTGTACTGCACTGGGGACGGTATGCCTCTTACTAAATACCTCAGACTGTCTACTTTCCAAAAAGGGGTCGTTTGGGATGGTATGTAAATTTTTTTTGAAAAAAAACATACATTTTATTTAATTTCTTAATTTTCCCCAAAATTGCGTCAAAAAAATTACAACTTCAAAAAACTTGCCATGCCTCTTACTAAATACCTCGGACTGTCTACTTTCCAAAAGGGGGTCATGTAGGATGGTATGTAAAAAAAATAAAAAATTAAAAAAACATACATTTTATTTAATTTCTTAATTTTCCCAAAAAATGGCGTAAAAAAAAACTACAATTTCAAAAAACTTGCCATGCCTCTTACCTTGGACGGTCTACTTTCCAAAAAGGGGTCACTTGTACTGTCCTCCTGACATTTTTCGGGTCAAAAAAAATTAGATGGGCCGTCAGTACTTCAGGATTGGTGGATTGTCAGATATATATATCTCCCATAGTTTGTGGATTCTGTAACTAAATAATAGACGCTGATTCGGGTGATTTTCACCAAAAAAATGGAGCAGAATACAGTTTGGAATAGATTTATGAAGAAATTATTTATTTGCTAATTTTTATTATAAAAAAAGCAAAGAAATATATATATATTTTTTCATTTTCATTTATTTAGCAAAAAAATTGAAAAACCAACGGTGATTAAATACCACCAAAAGAAAGTTCTCTTTGTGTGAAAAAAAATTATACAAATTTCCTATGTGTACAATGTTACATGACCGAGTAATTGTCATTCAAAGTGTGACAGCGCTGAAAGCTGAAAAGGGGGGGGGGGGAAAGTGGGCGGTATTGAAGGGGTTAATAAGAAAAACGATATATAACCGCTAAAAGTACTTCTATGTTTTTCAGCTCTACTGAAAGAGTAATTGGGGGGTCCTCACCGCGTCTTCTTCATACTTTGGATACAATGTTTGAATTTTCCAGGTTCAGTTATTTATTTATCTCTGAAATGTTACATTGTACAAATGTATTGTTTACTTTTTGAAAATAAAATATTTTGAAAGAAAAAAAACATATATGAATAATGCCCGGTACACGCGATCCGATTATCAGACGAATGATCGTCCGTTTTTTTTTTGTACGCTAATCTCACGTCGAATCTGATGAGTTTACTAAAGTCACGAAAATTCTCGTACGGCAGAATAAAAAATCGGAAGTGATGTCATGTGTTGTATTGCATTTTCGAACGACAGCTGTGCTGATTAAACGAAAATCGTACGAAAAAAAATTCCGCGCATGTCCGATAGAATAAAATCGGATGTACTGTCCTGATCGGCTCTCAAAAGCTCTGTACTAACGATCCGATTATCGTACGATCGTTTCGAAAGCGGCATTTTTCGAACGATTTTCGGATCGTGTGTACAGGGCTTAAGTACTGAAAAAAACACGGATCAAATCCAACAGGACGGTTGTACAGAAGTCGATCATCGGTAGACCTCAGTGATCGGAATTTGTCCTGTCCCTGCTGAACTGCCGAATTTTTGATCCAACCCCCCCCCCCCCCCACACTGTACACAGCCAGAGGTCAGAGCCGGCCATAGAGATGGCATCTGGTGATAAGACAGGAATGTCCAGTCAGGTGATAAATCCTCTTTACCTCTCACAATCCACATTTAATGACCATCCAGATCACTGAGAGGACCCCGTATTGGACCCCCTGCAGGGTGATTAGTCTGGTGATCCAAATACACTGATATTCATTAACTGACACGGGATTATTCCGCACCAACCGCTGACTTCCAGGGATGTACTGATACACCGACTGTCCCTCTGTCCCTTGTTCCTCCTCATTTGTCCCTCATTTTGGTCTTATCTGTATAGAAGTGTATAAAATGCACTTTTTATATATCAAAAAGTGTTTCCCAGCGCCAAAGTGTCACCAACTATACCGACATACTGTCACCATACGGCTCTGATTCTATATGGACCAGGACAGGTAAGATATGAGGAACGTAGAACTGTCTGGTGACTTGGAGAAGAGGGATGCAGATGTGGTCAGATGATGAGAGAGATCGGTAATGACCCCCCATACCGAGGATCCGCTACCCAGAGATACTTGAACCCCAAAAGCTTCATATCTCCATGTCTGATCCTGTTGTTATTCTTCTACACTCACCGGCCAAATTATTAGGTCCCCCTTGCTAGTAGCGGGTTGGACCCCCTTTATTAGGTTCTCCTTGCTAGTAGCGGGTTGGACCCCCTTTATTAGGTTCTCCTTGCTAGTAGCGGGTTGGACCCCCTTTATTAGGTCCCCCTTGCTAGTAGTGGGTTGGACCCCCTTTATTAGGTCCCCCTTGCTTAGTAGTGGGTTGGACCCCCTTTATTAGGTCCCCCTTGCTAGTAGTGGGTTGGACCCCCTTTATTAGGTCCCCCTTGCTAGTAGCAGGTTGGACCCCCTTTATTAGGTCCCCCTTGCTAGTGGCGGGTTGCACCCCCTTTATTAGGTCCCCCTTGCTAGTAGCGGGTTGGACCCCCTTTATTAGTCCCCCTTGCTAGTAGCGGGTTGGACCCCCTTTATTAGGTCCTCCTTGCTAGTAGCGGGTTGGACCCCCTTTATTAGTCCCCCTTGCTTAGTAGTGGGTTGGACCCCCTTTATTAGGTCCCCCTTGCTAGTAGTGGGTTGGACCCCCTTTATTAGGTCCCCCTTGTTAGTAGTGGGTTGAACCCCCTTTATGAGGTCCTCCTTGCTAGTAGCGGGTTGGACCCCCTTTATTAGTCCCCCTTGCTAGTAGCGGGTTGGACCCCCTTTATTAGGTCCTCCTTGCTAGTAGCGGGTTGGACCCCCTTTATTAGTCCCCCTTGCTTAGTAGTGGGTTGGACCCCCTTTATTAGGTCCCCCTTGCTAGTAGTGGGTTGGACCCCCTTTATTAGGTCCCCCTTGCTAGTAGCAGGTTGGACCCCCTTTATTAGGTCCCCCTTGCTAGTGGCGGGTTGCACCCCCTTTATTAGGTCCCCCTTGCTAGTGGCGGGTTGCACCCCCTTTATTAGGTCCCCCCTTGCTAGTAGCGGGTTGGACCCCCTTTATTAGGTCCCCCCTTGCTAGTAGTGGGTTGGACCCCCTTTATTAGGTCCCTCTTGCTTAGTAGCGGCTTGGACCCCCTTTATTAGGTTCCCCTTGCTAGTAGCGGGTTGGACCCCCTTTATTAGGTCCTCCTTGCTAGTAGTGGGTTGGACCCCCTTTATTAGGTCCCTCTTGCTTAGTAGCGGCTTGGACCCCCTTTATTAGGTTCCCCTTGCTAGTAGCGGGTTGGACCCCCTTTATTAGGTCCTCCTTGCTAGTAGTGGGTTGGACCCCCTTTATTAGGTCCTCCTTGCTAGTAGCGGGTTGGACCCCCTTTATTAGGTCCTCCTTGCTAGTAGTGGGTTGGACCCCTTTTCTTCACAGTAGAAGAATCCATCTCTTTATTTTTCTCCTCCAGCCTCTGGATGCTTCTCATTCTCCCCTCCTGTGGGCATTCTGAGGCTGGAGGAGAAAAATAAAGAGAAGGATTCTTCTACTGTCTGTGTGCAGCTGCTTCTCCTATCCAGCTTCTCTCTACTGCCCCCTAGTGCTCTTCGGGTCCCACTATGCTCTCAGGTGCTTTCCCTGCTCTCAGGCTCCCCCACTGCACTCCAGCCCCCCCCCCCCCCAGAGCTCTCCAGCCCCTCCCAGTGCTCATCAGCCCCCCTGTACTCTCTGGCCATCCCAGTGCTCTCCAGCCCCTCCCAGTGCTCTCAGGCCCCCCTGTGCACTTTGCACTTGTAGTTTGCACTTGTAGTGCAAAGTGGATTTGCCTTTAGTAAATGACCCCCACAGTAGCGAAGGTCAAGAGGAGCCTCGGGTCCATCAAGTGCAAGCGTCTAATGAGGTGATTAGGAGGCCATTTATGGCCCGGGAGACTCTTCCTTTACATAACCCGACAAACACTGGAAGACCTTGGAGAATTATCTCTGCACAGGAGGAGAAGATTATTATCTCTGCACAGGAGGAGAAGATTATTATCTCTGCACAGGAGGAGAAGATTATTATCTCTGCACTGGAGGAGAAGATTATTATCTCTGCACAGGAGGAGAAGATTATTATCTCTGCACAGGAGGAGAAGATTATTATCTCTGCACAGGAGGAGAAGATTATTATCTCTGCACAGGAGGAGAAGATATAATGATGGGAGATCGGAAGATACGATCGGTATGTGGGTGACAGCCGTCAGGAGATAAGACTCGGCGCTCTCCTATCGGGAGGTGATAAGAATATTGACTCTCCGTCACGTGCCACCAATCCTCTCCCATTCCACGGATGTCACCGCCGGCCTCCCGATCAGCAGCTGAGGAGGAGGAGGAGCTTGTGTTTTACAGACAGAAGAACATAAAGTACAAAGAAATACACCAACAGAGGGGGAGGAGTGAGCGAGGAGATCCCACCCACCCAATATAATCCTGGGGGGTAAACCACTCCCACCCAATATAATCCTGAGGGTAAACCACTCCCACCCAATATAATCCCGGGGTAAACCACTCCCACCCACCCAATATAATCCCAGGGGGGTAAACCACTCCCACCCAATATAATCCCAGGGGGGTAAACCACTCCCACCCAATATAATCCTAGGGGTAAACCACACCCACCCATCCAATATAATCCCGGGGGTAAACCACTCCCACCCAATATAATCCTAGGGGTAAACCACTCCCACCCATCCAATATAATCCCGGGGGTAAACCACTCCCACCCACACAATATAATCCCGGGGGGTAAACCACTCCCACCCAATATAATCCCAGGGGGTAAACCACTCCCACCCAATATAATCCCGGGGGTTAACCACTCCCACCCATCCAATATAATCCCGGGGGGTAAACCACTCCCACCCATCCAATATAATCCCGGGGGGTAAACCACTCCCTCCCAATATAATCCCAGGGGGTAAACCACTCCCACCCACCCAATATAATCCCAGGGGGTAAACCACTCCCACCCATCCAATATAATCCCGGGGGGGTAAACCACTCCCACCCACCCAATATAATCCCAGGGGGTAAACCACTCCCACCCAATATAATCCCGGGGGTTAACCACTCCCACCCATCCAATATAATCCCGGGGGGGTAAACCACTCCCACCCACCCAATATAATCCCAGGGGGTAAACCACTCCCACCCAATATAATCCCGGGGGTTAACCACTCCCACCCATCCAATATAATCCCGGGGGGTAAACCACTCCCACCCACACAATATAATCCCAGGGGGTAAACCACTCCCTCCCAATATAATCCCAGGGGGTAAACCACTCCCACCCATCCAATATAATCCCGGGGGGGGTAAACCACTCCCACCCACCCAATATAATCCCAGGGGGTAAACCACTCCCACCCAATATAATCCCGGGGGGTAAACCACTCCCACCCAATATAATCCCAGGGGGTAAACCACTCCCACCCACCCAATATAATCCCAGGGGGTAAACTCCCCTCACCCACCCAATATAATCTCAGGGGGTAAACCACTTCCACCCACCCAATATAATCCCGGGGGGTAAACCACTCCCACCCACCCAATATAATCCCGGGGGTAAACCACTTCCACCCACCCAATATAATCCCGGGGGGTAAACTCCTCTCACCCACCCAATATAATCCTGGGGGGGGGGGTAAACCACTCCCACCCATCCAATATAATCCCGGGGGGTAAACTCCTCGCACCCAATATAATCCCGGGGGGTAAACCACTCCCACCCACCCAATATAATCCCGGGGGGTAAACCACTCCCACCCACCCAATATAATCCCAGGGGAGTAAACCACTCCCACCCACCCAACATAATCCCGGGGGTAAACCACTCCCACCCACCCAATATAATCCTGGGGGGTAAACCACTCCCACCCACCCAATATATATCCCAGGGGGATAAACCACTCCCACCCGCCCAATATAATCCTGGGGGGTAATCCACTCCCACCCACCAAAATAATCCCAGGGAGGGAGTACACCACTCCCACCCACCCAATATAATCCCAGGGGGTAAACCACTCCCACCCATCCAATATAATCCCAGGAAGTAAACCACTCCCACCCACCCAATATAATCCCAGGGGGTAAACCACTCCCACCCACTCAATACAATCCCGGGGGGGTAAACCACTCCCACCCACTCAATATAATCCCAGGGGGTAAACCACTCCCACCCACCCAATATAATCCCGGGGGGTAAACCACTCCCACCCACCCAATATAATCCCAGGAAGTAAACCACTCCCACCCACTCAATATAATCCCGGGGGGTAAACCACTCCCACCCACCCAATATAATCCCAGGGGAGTAAACCACTCCCACCCACCCAATATAATCCCGGGGGGTAAACCACTCCCACCCATCCAATATAATCCCGGGGGTAAATCACTCCCACCCATCCAATATAATCCCAGGGGGTAAACCACTCCCTCCCACCCAATATAATCCCGGGGGTAAACCACTCCCACCCACCCAATATAATCCCGGGGGGGGTAAACCACTCCCACCCACCCAATATAATCCCGGGGGGTAAACCACTCCCACCCACCCAATATAATCCCAGGGGGTAAACCACTCCCACCCACCCAATATAATCCCGGGGGTAAACCACTCCCACCCACCCAATATTATCCCGG
Source organism: Rana temporaria (assembly GCF_905171775.1). Classification (NCBI taxonomy): domain Eukaryota; kingdom Metazoa; phylum Chordata; class Amphibia; order Anura; family Ranidae; genus Rana; species Rana temporaria. The sequence goes on along the minus strand of NC_053495.1, from coordinate 212,168,715 downwards.
GGGGTAAACCACACCCACCCACCCAATATAATCCCGGGGGGTAAACCACTCCCACCCACCCAATATAATCCCAGGGGGTAAACCACTCCCTCCCACCCAATATAATCCCAGGGGGTAAACCACTCCCACCCAATATAATCCCGGGGGGTAAACCACTCCCACCCACCCAATATAATCCCAGGAAGTAAACCACTCCCACCCACTCAATATAATCCCGGGGGGTAAACCACTCCCACCCACCCAATATAATCCCAGGGGAGTAAACCACTCCCACCCACCCAATATAATCCCGGGGGTAAATCACTCCCACCCACCCAATATAATCCCGGGGGTAAACCACTCCCACCCACCCAATATTATCCCGGGGGGTAAACCACACCCACCCACCCAATATAATCCCAGGGGAGTAAACCACTCCCACCCACCCAATATAATCCCAGGGGGTAAACCACTCCCTCCCACCCAATATAATCCCAGGGGGTAAACCACTCCCACCCATCCAATATAATCCCAGGGGGTAAATCACTCCCACCCACCCAACATAATCCCGGGGGGTAAACCACACCCACCCACCCAATATAATCCCAGGGGGTAAACCACTCCCACCCATCCAATATAATCCCAGGGGAGTAAACCACTCCCACCCACCCAATATAATCCCAGGGGGTAAAACACACCCACCCACCCAATACAATCCCAGGGGGTAAACCACTCCCACCCATCCAATATAATCCCGGGGGGTAAACCACTCCCACCCGCCCAATATAACCCGGGGGGGGGGTAATCCACTCCCACCCACCCAAAATAATCCCGGGGGGGAGTACACCACTCCCACCCACCCAATATATATCCCAGGGGGGTAAACCACTCCCACCCGCCCAATATAATCCCGGGGGTAATCCACTTCCACCCACCCAATATATATCCCAGAGGGTAAACCACTCCCACCCACCCAATATAATCCCGGGGGGTAAACCACTCCCACCCACCCAATATAATCCCGGGGGGTAAACCACTCCCACCCACCCAATATAATCCCAGGGGTAAACCACTCCCACCCACCCAATATAATCCCAGGGGGTAAACCACTCCCACCCACCCAATATAATTCCAGGGGGGTAAACCACTCCCACCCACCAATATAATCCCGGGGTAAACCACTCCCACCCACCCAATATAATCCCAGGGGGTAAACCACTCCCACCCAATATAATCCCAGGGGGTAAACCACTCCCACCCATCCAATATAATCCCGGGGGGAAACCACTCCCACCCGCCAAGTATAATCCGGGGGGTTATCCACTCCCACCCGCCCAATATAATCGGGGGGGGGGGGGGGTAAACCACTCCCACCCTCCCAATATAATCCCGGGGGGGTAAACCACTCCCACCCTCCCAATATAATCCCGGGGGGGTAAACCACTCCCACCCACCCAATATAATCCCGGGGGGGTAAACCACTCCCACCCACCCAATATAATCCCAGGGGGTAAACCACTCCCACCCACACAATATAATCCCGGGGGTAAACCACTCCCACCCACCCAATATAATCCCGGGGGTAAACCACTCCCACCCAATATAATCCCGGGGGGTAAACCACTCCCTCCCACCCAATATAATCCCGGGGTAAACCACTCCCACCCACCCAATATAATCCCGGGGGTAAACCACTCCCACCCACCCAATATAATCCCGGGGTAAACCACTCCCACCCTCCCAATATAATCCCGGAGGTAAACCACTCCCACCCACCCAATATAATCCCGGGGTAAACCACTCCCACCCACCCAATATAATCCCGGGGTAAACCACTCCCACCCACCCAATATAATCCCAGGGGGTAAACCACTCCCACCCACCCAATATAATCCCTGGGGGGTAAAACACTCCCACCCACCCAATATAATCCCTGGGGGGTAAAACACTCCCACCCACCCAATATAATCCCGGGGGGGTAAACCACTCCCACCCACCCAATATAATCCCGGGGGTAAACCACTCCCACCCACCCAATATAATCCCAGGGGGTAAACCACTCCCACCCACCCAATATAATCCCGGGGGTAAACCACTCCCACCCACCCAATATAATCCTGGGGGGTAAACCACTCCCACCCACCCAATATAATCCCAGGGGGTAAACCACTCCCACCCAATATAATCCCGGGGGGTAAAACACTCCCACCCACCCAATATAATCCCAGGGGGTAAACCACTCCCACCCACTCAATATAATCCCGGGGGGTAAACCACTCCCACCCAATATAATCCCAGGGGGTAAACCACTCACACCCAATATAATCCCAGGGGTGTAAACCACTCCCACCCATTCAATATAATCCTGAGGGTAAACCACTCCCACTCACCCAATATAATCCCGGGGGGGTAAACCACTCCCACCCACCCAATATAATCCCGGGGGGTAAACCACTCCCACCCACCCAATATAATCCCAGGGGTAAACCACTCCCACTCACCCAATATAATCCCAGGGGGTAAACCACTCCCTCCCACCCAATATAATCCCAGGGGGTAAACCACTCCCACCCACCCAATATAATCCCGGGGGGTAAACCACTCCCACCCACCCAATATAATCCCGGGGGGTAAACCACTCCCACCCAATATAATCCCGGGGGGTAAAACACTCCCACCCACCCAATATAATCCCAGGGGGTAAACCACTCCCACCCACTCAATATAATCCCGGGGGGTAAACCACTCCCACCCACCCAATATAATCCCAGGGGGTAAACCACTCCCACCCACCCAATATAATCCCAGGGGTGTAAACCACTCCCACCCATTCAATATAATCCTGAGGGTAAACCACTCCCACTCACCCAATATAATCCCGGGGGGTAAACCACTCCCACCCACCCAATATAATCCCGGGGGGGGTAAACCACTCCCACCCACCCAATATAATCCCGGGGGGTAAACCACTCCTACCCACCCAATATAATCCCGGGGGTAAACCACTTCCACCCACCCAATATAATCCCAGGGGGTAAACCACTCCCACCCAATATAATCCCGGGGGGTAAACCACTCCCACCCACCCAATATAATCCCAGGGGGTAAACCACTCCCACCCAATATAATCCCGGGGGTAAACCACTCCCACTCACCCAATATAATCCCAGGGGGTAAACCACTCCCTCCCACCCAATATAATCCCAGGGGGTAAACCACTCCCACCCACCCAATATAATCCCAGGGGGTAAACCACTCCCACCCACCCAATATAATCCCGGGGGGGTAAACCACTCCCACCCACCCAATATAATCCCGGGGGGTAAACCACTCCCACCCACCCAATATAATCCCAGGGGGTAAACCACTCCCACCCACCCAATATAATCCCAGGGGGTAAACCACTCCCACCCACCCAATATAATCCCGGGGGGGTAAACCACTCCCACCCACCCAATATAATCCCGGGGGGTAAACCACTCCCACCCACCCAATATAATCCCAGGGGGTAAACCACTCCCTCCCACCCAATATAATCCCAGGGGGTAAACCACTCCCACCCACCCAATATAATCCCGGGGGGGGGTTAACCACTCCCACCCACCCAATATAATCCCAGGGGGTAAACCACTCCCACCCACCCAATATAATCCCAGGGGGTAAACCACTCCCACCCAATATAATCCCGGGGGGTAAACCACTCCCACCCACCCAATATAATCCCGGGGGGTAAACCACTCCCACCCACCCAATATAATCCCGGGGGGTAAACCACTCCCACCCATCCAATATAATCCCAGGGGGTAAACCACTCCCACCCATCCAATATAATCCCAGGGGGTAAACCACTCCCACCCACCCAATATAATCCCGGGGGGTAAACCACTCCCACCCATCCAATATAATCCCAGGGGGTAAACCACTCCCACCCATCCAATATAATCCCAGGGGGTAAACCACTCCCTCCCACCCAATATAATCCCGGGGGTAAACCACTCCCACCCACCCAATATAATCCCGGGGGGGGTAAACCACTCCCACCCACCCAATATAATCCCGGGGGGTAAACCACTCCCACCCACCCAATATAATCCCAGGGGGTAAACCACTTCCACCCACCCAATATAATCCCAGGGGGTAAACCACTCCCACCCACCCAATATAATCCCGGGGGGGTAAACCACTCCCACCCACCCAATATAATCCCGGGGGGTAAACCACTCCCACCCACCCAATATAATCCCAGGGGGTAAACCACTCCCTCCCACCCAATATAATCCCAGGGGGTAAACCACTCCCACCCAATATAATCCCGGGGGGTAAACCACTCCCACCCATCCAATATAATCCCAGGGTGTAAATCACTCCCACCCACCCAATATAATCCCGGGGGGTAAACCACTCCCACCCACCCAATATAATCCCAGGGGGTAAACCACTCCCACCCATCCAATATAATCCCAGGGGGTAAACCACTCCCACCCACCCAATATAATCCCAGGGGGGTAAACCACTCCCACCCACCCAATATAATCCCGGGGGTAAACCACTCCCACCCACCCAATATAATCCCGGGGGTAAACCACTCCCACCCACACAATATAATCCCGGGGGTAAACCACTCCCACCCAATATAATCCCGGGGGGTAAACCACTCCCACCCACCTAATATACTCCCCGGGGGGTAAACCACTCCCACCCACACAATATAATTCCGGGGGTAAACCACTCCTACCCACCCAATATAATCCCGGGGGGTAAACCACTCCCACCCACCCAATATAATCCCAGGGGGGTAAACCACTCCCACCCACCCAATATAATCCCAGGGGGTAAACCACTCCCACCCACCCAATATAATCCCAGGGGGGTAAACCACTCCCACCCACCCAATATAATCCCGGGGGTAAACCACTCCCACCCACCCAATATAATCCCGGGGGTAAACCACTCCCACCCACACAATATAATCCCGGGGGTAAACCACTCCCACCCAATATAATCCCGGGGGGTAAACCACTCCCACCCACCTAATATACTCCCCGGGGGGTAAACCACTCCCACCCACACAATATAATTCCGGGGGTAAACCACTCCTACCCACCCAATATAATCCCAGGGGGTAAACCACTCCCACCCACCCAATATAATCCCAGGGGGTAAACCACTCCCACCCAATATAATCCCAGGGGGTAAACCACTCCCACCCACCCAATATAATCCCGGGGGGGTAAACCACTCCCACCCACCCAATATAATCCCGGGGGGTAAACCACTCCCACCCACCCAATATAATCCCAGGGGGTAAACCACTCCCTCCCACCCAATATAATCCCAGGGGGTAAACCACTCCCACCCAATATAATCCCGGGGGGTAAACCACTCCCACCCATCCAATATAATCCCAGGGTGTAAATCACTCCCACCCACCCAATATAATCCCGGGGGGTAAACCACTCCCACCCACCCAATATAATCCCGGGGGTAAACCACTCCCACCCACCCAATATAATCCCGGGGGGTAAACCACTCCCACCCACCCAATATAATCCCGGGGGTAAACCACTCCCACCCACACAATATAATCCCGGGGGTAAACCACTCCCACCCAATATAATCCCGGGGGGGTAAACCACTCCCACCCACCTAATATTTACCACTTTCCGACAACAAATGTTTGAGAGCTGGGTTCTCAATTTCCCTCCCAAATACAGTGGTGGGTCTCAATCATCAGGAATAATTTGTAATTACAGGAGGCCTGAAATTAATGACGCTCTCATTAGACTGCAATGTAGCCGTGTACCTATCTACACAGTCTATCCATAAAAATCAACGCGTTTCGGGAGACTTCATCAGGGCTCAGGTGGTGTGCATTTCGGGGGACTCCTTCAGGGCTCAGGTGGTGTGCGTTTCGGGGGACTTCTTCAGGGCTCAGGTGGTGTGCGTTTTGGGGGACTTCTTCAGGGCTCAGGAGATGTGCAATTCGGGAGACTTCTTCAGGGCTCGGGTGGTGTGCATTTCGGGGACTTCATTAGGGCTCAGGTGGTGTGCATTTCGGGGACTTCATTAGGGCTCAGGTGGTGTGTGTTTCGGGGACTTCCCTGGGCTCAGGTGGTGTGCATTTCGGGGGACTTCTTCAGGGCTCAGGTGGTGTAAGTTTTGAGGGACTTCTTCAGGGCTCAGGTGGTGTGAGTTTCGAGGGACTTCTTCAGGGCTCAGGTGGTGTGCGTTTTCTGGGACTTTTCAGGGCTCAGGTGGTGTGCATTTCGAGGGACTTCTTCAGGGCTCAGGTGGTGTGCGTTTCGGGGGACTTCTTCAGGGCTCAGGTGGTGTGCGTTTTCTGGGACTTTTCAGGGCTCAGGTGGTGTGCATTTCGAGGGACTTCTTCAGGGCTCAGGTGGTGTGCGTTTTGGGGGAATTCTTCAGGGCTCAGGTGATGTGCATTTCGAGGGACTTCTTCAGGGCTCAGGTGGTGTGCGTTTCGGGGGACTTCTTCAGGGCTCAGGTGGTGTGCGTTTCGGGGGACTTCTTCAGGGCTCAGGTGGTGTGCGTTTTCGGGGACTTTTTCAGGGCTCAGGTGGTGTGCATTTTGAGGGACTTCTTCAGGGCTCAGGTGGTGTGCGTTTCGAGGGACTTATTCAGGGCTCAGGTGGTGTGCGTTTCGAGGGACTTCTTCAGGGCTCAGGTGGTGTGCGTTTCGGGGGACTTCTTCAGGGCTCAGGTGGTGTGCGTTTTCGGGGACTTTTTCAGGGCTCAGGTGGTGTGAGTTTCGGGGGACTTCTTCAGGGCTCAGGTGGTGTGCGTTTCGAGAGACTTCTTCGGGGCTCACGTGGTGTGCGTTTTGGGAGACTTCTTCAGGGCTCAGGTGATGTGCGTTTCGAGAGACTTCTTCGGGGCTCAGGTGGTGTGCGTTTCGGGGGACTTCTTCAGGGCTCAGGTGGTGTGCATTTCGAGGGACCTCTTCAGGGCTCAGGTGGTGTGCGTTTTTGGGGACTTCTTCAGGGCTCAGATGATGTGCGTTTCGAAAGACTTCTTCGGGGCTGAGGTGGTGTGCGTTTCGGGGGACTTTTCAGGGCTCAGCTGGTGTGCGTTTCGAGGGACTTCTTCAGGGCTCAGGTGGTGTAAGTTTCGAGGGACTTCTTCAGGGCTCAGGTGGTGTGCGTTTTCTGGGACTTCTTCAGGGCTCAGGTGGTGTGCGTTTTGGGGGACTTCTTCAGGGCTCAGGTGGTGTGCATTTCGGGGGACTTCTTCAGGGCTCAGGTGGTGTGCGTTTCGAGGGACTTCTTCAGGGCTCAGGTGGTGTAAGTTTCGAGGGACTTCTTCAGGGCTCAGGTGGTGTGCGTTTTCTGGGACTTTTCAGGGCTCAGGTGGTGTGCGTTTTGGGGGAATTCTTCAGGGCTCAGGTGGTGTGCATTTCGAGGGACTTCTTCAGGGCTCAGGTGATGTGCATTTCGAGGGACTTCTTCAGGGCTCAGGTGGTGTGCATTTCGAAGGGACTTCTTCAGGGCTCAGGTGGTTTGCGTTTCGGGGGACTTTTCAGGGCTCAGGTGGTGTGCGTTTTGGGAGACTTCTTCAGGGCTCAGGTGGTGTGCGTTTTGGGAGACATCTTCAGGGCTCAGGTGGTGTGCATTTCGGGGGACTTCTTCAGGGCTCAGGTGGTGTGCGTTTCGGGGAACTTCTTCAGGGCTCAGGTGGTGTGCATTTCGGGGGACTTCTTCAGGGCTCAGGTGGTGTGCGTTTTCGGAGGGCTTCTTCATGGCTCAGGTGGTGTGTGTTTCGGTGGACTTCTTCAGGGCTCAGGTCGTGTGTGTTTCGAGGGACTTCTTCAGGGCTCAGGTGGTGTGAGTTTCCGGGGACTTCTTCAGGGCTCAGGTGGTGTGAGTTTCCGGGGACTTCTTCAGGGCTCAGGTGGTGTGCGCTTCCGGGGACTTCTTCAGGGCTCAGGTGGTGTGAGTTTCGAGGGACTTCTTCAGGGCTCAGGTGGTGTGCGTTTCGAGGGACTTCTTCAGGGCTCAGGTGGTGTAAGTTTTGAGGGACTTCTTCAGGGCTCAGGTGGTGTGAGTTTCGAGGGACTTCTTCAGGGCTCAGGTGGTGTGCGTTTTCTGGGACTTTTCAGGGCTCAGGTGGTGTGCGTTTTGGGGGAATTCTTCAGGGCTCAGGTGATGTGCATTTTCGAGGGACTTCTTCAGGGCTCAGGTGATGTGCATTTCGAGGGACTTCTTCAGGGCTCAGGTGGTGTGCATTTCGAAGGGACTTCTTCAGGGCTCAGGTGGTTTGCGTTTCGGGGGACTTTTCAGGGCTCAGGTGGTGTGCGTTTTGGGAGACTTCTTCAGGGCTCAGGTGGTGTGCGTTTTGGGAGACATCTTCAGGGCTCAGGTGGTGTGCATTTCGGGGGACTTCTTCAGGGCTCAGGTGGTGTGCGTTTTCGGGGACTTCTTCAGGGCTCAGGTGGTGTGCGTTTCGGGGGACTTCTTCAGGGCTCAGGTGGTGTGCGTTTTCGGGGACTTTTTCAGGGCTCAGATGGTGTGCATTTTGGGAGATTTCTTTAGGGCTCAGGTGGTGTGCATTTCGGGGGACTTCTTCAGGGCTCAGGTGGTGTGCGTTTTCGGGGACTTTTTCAGGGCTCAGGTGGTGTGCATTTTGGGAGATTTCTTCACGGCTCAGGTGGTGTGTGTTTTGGGAGATTTCTTCAGGGCTCAGGTGATGTGCGTTTTGGGGGACTTCTTCAGGGCTCAGGTGGTGTGCGTTTTGAGAGACTTCTTCAGGGCTCAGGTGGTGTGCATTTCGGGGGACTTATTCAGGGCTCAGGTGATGTGCATTTCGAGGGACTTCTTCAGGGCTCAGGTGGTGTGCGTTTCGAGGGACTTCTTCAGGGCTCAGGTGGTGTGAGTTTCGAAGGACTTCTTCAGGGCTCAGGTGGTGTGCATTTCGAGGGACTTCTTCAGGGCTCAGGTGGTGTGCGTTTCGAGGGACTTCTTTAGGGTTCAGGTGGTGTGCATTTTGAGGGACTTCTTCAGGGCTCTGGGTGTGTGCGTTTCGAGGGACTTCTTCAGGGCTCAGATGGTGTGCATTTTTCGGGGACTTCTTCAGGGCTCAGGTGGTGTGAGTTTCGAGGGACTTCTTCAGGGCTCAGGTGGTGTGAGTTTCGAGGGTCTTCTTCAGGGCTCAGGTGGTGTGAGTTTCGAGGGACTTCTTCAGGGCTCAGGTGGTGTGAGTTTTGAGGGACTTCTTCAGGGCTCAGGTGGTGTGCGTTTCGAGGGACTTCTTCAGGGCTCAGGTAGTGTGCGTTTCGGGGGACTTCTTCAGGGCTCAGGTGATGTGCGTTTTCGAGGAGTTCTTCAGGGCTCAGGTGGTGTGCGTTTCGAGGGACTTCTTCAGGGCTCAGGTGGTGTGCGTTTCGAGGGACTTCTTCAGGGCTCAGGTGGTGTGCGTTTCGGGGGACTTCTTCAGGGCTCAGGTGGTGTGCGTTTCCAGGGACTTCTTCAGGGCTCAGGTGGTGTGCATTTTGAGGGACTTCTTCAGGGCTCAGGTGGTGTGCGTTTCGAGGGACTTCTTCAGGGCTCAGGTGGTGTGCGTTTCAAGGGACTTCTTCAGGGCTCAGGTGGTGTGCGTTTCGAGGGACTTCTTCAGGGCTCAGGTGGTGTGCGTTTCAGGGTGAGTGCGTGACGCGGCGAGTACGTGAAGGTCAGATTTCGAGGGACTTCTTCAGGGCTCAGGTGGTGTGCGTTTCGAGGGACTTCTTCAGGGCTCAGGCGGTGTGAGTTTCGAGGGACTTCTTCAGGGCTCAGGTGGTGTGAGTTTCGAGGGACTTCTTCAGGGCTCAGGTGATGTGAGTTTCGAGGGACTTCTTCAGGGCTCAGGTGATGTGAGTTTCGAGGGACTTCTTCAGGGCTCAGGTGGTGTGAGTTTCGAGGGACTTCTTCAGGGCTCAGGTGGTGTGAGTTTCGAGGGACTTCTTCAGGGCTCAGGTGGTGTAAGCGGTGGAGGCCTGGTATCAGCAGGAAGGATCTCTCATTGGATGGTATGTACAATGTAGCGTTACACATACAGTCTCTCCCCAGTCTATTCCTCTCCGCTGTATCGCCTGCAGTAGCGGTGTCCTCGCCTCTCACATAATAGACAGAAGTGGTGCCAGTTGCCTCCAGTCTCACCCCAGCCGTACACCGCAGCCATTGTTATTCCTCGGGAAGATCAGAGACTCTCCATCACCCGACATTCGCAGACAGACGTTGCACAACCCGCGGCCGCCCTTTGATGCTCCCCGCTGAGCATGCGTGGTCACCGGGGACGGTTCCAGGGGAAACACTTCCTCTCAGTTGTGGCTCCGGTGTGGAGTTAGCGGGCTGCCTCTCCCCCGCCGCACAAAGCTTCCATTCATGGCGCCGGCGGGTGACGCGACGCAGACGTACAATCCTCGTTTATTAGACTTCACAGACGCTGATCTGTTCAGACAGATATAAAAAAATAAAAAGGAATTTAATCCAGGAAGTATTTTATACAAGTCCCCCGACCCGTCTTTCTATTATTCTCCTGTAATCCCAGAGGGGGAGGGGCAACACTTGTAGCCAATCATTGCACTGGGGTAACAGCTGCTGCTCCTTCATTATCCAATCAATGAGATCGCTGTACTGGAGGTCAAGGACCTGTCTGTGCTGCCTGGCCGGAGTGCCGGGGTCATGAGATCTCCTGAACGGAGGAGGGGTCCCTCATGTGTTCACACCCCATGAATCCCTCCTATTGTCACCCCCTTGGCTCCACCCCTGACTCCACCCCCTTTGCCCTGCCCGTGTATACCCCACCTTTTTAATGAAGCGCCCATCAAATGCAGCCTCACCAGTGCCCATCAATGCAGCCTCACCAGTGCCCATTAATGCAGCCTCGCCAGAGCCCACCAATGCATCCTCACCAGCGCCCATCAATGCAGCCTCACCAGCGCCCATCAATGCAGCCTCACCAGTGCCCATTAATGCAGCCTCGCCAGAGCCCACCAATGCATCCTCACCAGAGCCCACCAATGCATCCTCACCAGCGCCAATCAAATGCAGCCTCACCAGCGCCAATCAAATGCAGTCTCACCAGCGCCAATCAATGCAGCCTCACCAGTGCCCATCAATGAATGTTTGCTTGCTTCCATTCATTCCGGAGTCGGGACACAGATGCCACGGGTGATCCCAATAATTACATGGGGCCAGATTCACAGAGAGATACACCGTCGTATCTCTGAGTTCTGCCGGTCGTATCTATGCGCCTGATTCATAGGGCTAGATTCAGAAAGATCAGCGGATCTTTAGATCCGCGTGATCTATGTGATTTAAGATCCGCCGCCGCAAGTTTTAGGCTGCATTCACACCTAAGCGACAGCCGCGTTCGCGTGTAGCGGCAGATTTGCCGCGATTACAAATGTTTCATTTTTTTTTTTTTTTCCTAAAGTATTCCCATTGCTGTCTATGGGAAAACGCGCTTGTCGCGTGAAAAAAAGGGTCCGGGACTTTTTTTCAGGCGACAGGCGTTGCGCGTCTATGAGATGTGAACCATCTCCATAGACGGCAATGGGAATTCTCCCCTCTAGCGGCAGAAGCGTCCCGCGTCGGGCGTTTTGTCGCTTAGGTGTGAATGCAGCCTTAGAGGCAAGTGGGTAATTCACAACACACTTACCTCCAAACTTGCGGTGGCGGATCGTAAATCCCCCGGCGGAATTCAAATTCCGCGGCTAGGGGGAGTGTACTATTTAAATCAGGCGCGTTCCCGCGCCGATTTAAATGAGCATAGTTACATAGTTACATAGTTACATAGTTAGTCGCCGTCCGCGAAATTTCCCGGCGTGCATTGACGTCAGTGGTTTCGGCGTGAGCGTAACTTGCGGCGCGCAGGTTTCTGAATCGGCGTACGCAAACGACGTGAAAAAATTCAAAATCGACGCGGGAACGCCGGCTATACTTAACATTGGCTGCGCCTCATAGAAGCAGGGGTAAGTATACGCCGGGAAAGCCGCTACGGAAACGTCGTAACAACACTGCGTCGGGTCCGCGTACGTTCGTGAATTTGCGTATCTCGCTGATTTACATATTATTCAGCGTAAATCAGCGGGAACGCCCCCCGCGGCCATTTTTAAATTACAAATAAGATCCGACGGTGTAACACAGTGTAACACTGTCGGATCTTAGCCATATCTATGCGTATGTGATTCTATGAACCAGGCGCATAGATACGACGGGCCTAAGTCAGAGATAAGATGGAGTATCAGGAGATATCAGGAGATAATACACCCGAGTATCTCTTTGTGAATCTGGCCCATAGAATCAGTTACGCATAGATATGCCTAAGATCTTATCTGCAATTTAAAAATGGCGTGGGGGGCGTTCTCGCTGATTTACGCTGAGAAATATGTAAATCAGCGAGATACGCAAATTCACGAACGTATGCGGACCCGACGCAGTGTTGTTACGACGTTTCCGTAGCGGTTTTCCCGGCGTATACTTACCCCTGCTTCCATGAGGCGCAGCCAATGTTAAGTATGGCCGTCGTTCCTGCGTCGATTTTGAATTTTTGTTACGTCGCTTGCGTACGCCGATTCAGAAACCCGCGCGCCGCAAGTTACGCTCACGCCGAAACCACTGACTTCCTAGCGACGTCAGTGGGAGCAATGCACACCGGGAAATTTCGCGGACGGCGCATGCTCATTTAAATCGGCGCGGGGACGCGCCTGATTTAAATAGTACACTCTCCCTAGCCGCGGAATTTGAATTCCGCCGGGGGATTTACGATCCGCCGCCGCAAGTTTGGAGGTAAGTGTTTACTGAATTACCCACTTGCCTCTCAAACGTGCGGCAGCGGATCTTAAATCACATAGATCACGCGGATCTAAAGATCCGCTGATCTATGTGAATCTTGCCCATTGTATCCATTGTATGGAGACAGCGGAGGAGGGGCGAGGGGGCGGGGCATCGGGATGAAGGACATTGGAAATGTTACATTGTTTCCTTGTAGGAAGATCTGCAGAGAAATTGTCGGATGATAGCGCAGCTCTCTGGTGGGCGTGGAAAAAGTCACCCGCTGTCAGGAGGAACGCGGCGGCGGCGGTGACGGGGGCGGCTCCTCTGGAGACGAGGAGATTTTCTGGCGAGACATTGTGACAGTTTAATGCTCCATTCCGCGCCGAGAACGGGGGCGGGGCGATTACAGCGCCTTTTATAGAGACGAAGTGTCAGCTCAGCATCTCCCAAATCCTCAAGTCTTTACAGATCATTTATCTGATGTACATCAGTGGCGTCCGCGTCATGCGCTCACCGCGTCACGCTCTCACTTAGTCATGCACTCACCGCGTCACGCACTCACCGCGTCACGCACTCACCGCGTCACGCACTCACCTCGTCACGCACTCACCGCGTCACGCACTCACCGCGTCACGCACTCACCTCGTCACGCACTCACCGCATCACGCACTCGCCGCGTCACGCAGCAATGCAGGCAGATCATGGCTGGTGGGAGGGGCTGGCAGGGGGCTGTACATATCTTCCTGAACACATCCCAGCCCCTGGCCTCTGCGCGCCTCTCAACAGCCCTCAGCCCTGATGCACGCAATGGGAGGAGTTTTGCAAATATCACAATGCTTTGATTGGGTGGGTGTCGGTCTGGAGGAGTGGGCGTTCCTAGGCAGGCTGCATTTGCATAGGTAACGCCCACAGGTGATGCTGAACATCCATGATTGAAGGATTTGAAATTCAATGAATGAAAGAGGCGGGGCCAGGCACAGACAGGCTGGGGAGGAAAGTGCTAGATGATGCCGGATGTCCTCCAGCCAGGAAATTGGGCGGGGCTCTATCTGACTTGCTGCAGCTTCTAATGTACATGTTGAGAAGCTCACAGTGTGCAGTGATATCAGAGGAAGCCATTTCAGTCCAGGAGAGGAGCCGCTACACCTGTGCAAGACTGAAGGGGAGGAGCCGGTACACCTGTGCAAGACTGAAGGGGAGGAGCCGGTTCACCTGTGTAAGACTGAAGGGGAGGAGCCAGTACACCTGTGTAAGATTGAAGGGGAGGTACTCCATGATGGGGGTCACAATGCGGGGAATAGATTGATGTACAATGCAATCACATTATTGTGAATTGGATGAAGGTTCCCCACAATAGCAGGATATCGGCTCTCTATGGAGCTCTCTACGGAGTCAGTTCTCACATCTCCGCAGCGGCGGCTCCGGTGGAATTGCACGATCCAGTGCGTCTTCTGGTCCTTTTCAGGTCCGTATACAGTGAACGGGGACACACCGGACCCCGCTGGGAGATATTCTGCACCCAGCATAGAACGCTGCCCTCTGCTGCCCCCCAGTGGCCGATCCGTGACCCCGCCTGACCCGCCCCAACCTGGGCAAACTGCGCTGACCCTCCCGGTTCCCAAGAACTCTTGTAGAAGTTCTCACCAAACAAAGCGCTGACTTTCTCCTTGTCAATAAAGAGCTGGCAGAGCGACTAATCCAATACAAAGTGTTCTGACCGCATGTAATCCCCTTCCTCCTTCCACCGAGTATTCATACACCGTCCCACTACCAAGACAAACACCGAGTATTCATCCAACGTACACCGACCAAGACAAACACCGAGTATTCATCCAACGTACACCGACCAAGACAAACACCGGGCATTCATACCGTCCCACTACCAAGACAAACACCGGGCCGGCTATGAGAACCACCATGGCTGATAGGCAGAGAACAGAGCGGGGATTAGTCCCTGACCTGCACTGACCACATCCGCCACTTCGCTCTGTCCGTGCAGCAGAGCCCATCCCAGGAATATTTAGCTTCCCCCTATACATACCTTCCCCCTATACATACCTTCCCCCATACATACCTTCCCCCATACATACCTTCCCCTATACATACCTTCCCCCATACATACCTTCCCCTATACATACCTTCCCCCATACATACCTTCCCCTATACATACCTTCCCCATACATACCTTCCCCTATACATACCTTCCCCCATACATACCTTCCCCCATACATACCTTCCCCCATACATACCTTCCCCTATACATACCTTCCCCCATACATACCTTCCCCCATACATACCTTCCCCCATACATACCTTCCCCTATACATACCTTCCCCTATACATACCTTCCCCTATACATACCTTCCCCATATATATACCTTCCCCTATACATACCTTCCCCTATACATACCTTCCCCATATATATATACCTTCCCCTATACATACCTTCCCCCATACATACCTTCCCCTATACATACCTTCCCCCATATATACCTTCCCCCATACATACCTTCCCCTATACATACCTTCCCCCCATACATACCTTCCCCTATACATACCTTCCTCCATACATACCTTCCCCCATACATACATACCTCCCCCCCATACATACCTTCCCCTATACATACCTTCCCCTATACATACCTTCCTCATATAAACCTTCCCCTATACATACCTTCCCCTATACATACCTTTCCCCCATACATACATTCCCCTATACATACCTTCCCCCATATATACCTTCCCCCTATACATACCTTCCCCTATACATACCTTCCTCCATACATACCTTCCCCCATACATACCATCCCCCATACATACCTTCCTCCCTACATACCTTCCTCTATACATACCTCCCCCATACATACCTTCCCCTATACATACCTTCCCCCATATATACCTTCCCCCTATACATACCTTCCCCTATACATACCTTCCCCTATACATACCTTCCCCTATACATACCTTCCCCCCATACATACCTTCCCCTATACATACCTTCCCCTATACATACCTTCCTCCATACATACCTTCCCCTATACATACCTTCCCCCATACATACCTTCCCCCATATATACCTTCCCCTATACATACCTTCCCCTATACATACCTTCCCCTATACATACCTTCCCCATATATATATACCTTCCCCTATACATACCTTCCCCCATATATACCTTCCCCCTATACATACCTCCCCCCATACATACCTTCCCCCATACATACCTTCCCCTATACATACCTTCCCCCATACATACCTTCCTCCCTACATACCTTCCTCTATACATACCTTCCCCCTATACATACCTCCCCCATACATACCTTCCCCTATACATACCTTCCCCCCTATACATACCTTCCCCTATACATACCTTCCCCTATACATACCTTCCCCCCATACATACCTTCCCCCATATATACCTTCCCCATACATACCTTCCCCCTATACATAACTTCCCCCTATACATACTTTCCCCCATACATACCTTCCCCCATACATACCTTCCCCCATATATACCTTCCCCCTATACATACCTTCCCCCCATACATACCTTCCCCTATACATACCTTCCCCTATACATACCTTCCCCTATACATACCTTCCCCTATACATACCTTCCCCTATACATACCTTCCCCCATACATACCT